>NW_014554606.1:411567-429414 GCF_001313825.1 Dinoponera quadriceps | reverse complement strand
ACACACACACACACACACACACACACACACACACACACACACACACCTTACCGGGCCGTGTGTTGGAGCTTGCTGGAAAAGCTCGCTTGCGTTATGCTCATTTCCGTTGATTACGATCCAGTACAATAGCCCGTCCTACATTCTGCAAAGCGCCAGCGTGAGGCTTGTCTTACCTTTTACCTCATATCTCTCCTTCGCCGCGCGGTAGGTGCACGCAACGCTTGTAAAGAGAAAAGAATAGCTCGTATCGTCGCGGTGCGTGTCTGAGCGCGGGTGGCGGCGACCACTTTCATTGTTCTTCGATCTGCCTCGGAGCAAAGGTGCGAGTGTGATCTCGCGCACCTCACCACGAGCACCGATTTGACGTACCCGTCGTCGTCGTCATCGAAAGACGAGGACAACGCGATTCAACCACTCCGCGCGAACCAAGTGTAAGTGAACATTATTAATTGCAAGTAACGAATTTCGCAAACTTCGATCCACCTTGATAATGCGATATAGATTAATTTTTCAATATATATTCGCAGAGAGAAAGAAGTACGCGTGATATTAAGGAAGAGAAAACTCAAATTACGCGAAGTGTTCCACGATGCCTTCAACGAGGCTCGATCTCGGCGACACGATATTTCGCGAAAGCGTGAATTTGACAAATCGTCGACGTGAAAGAAGGGAAGGCGCCGGGCGAAGATTCGTTCGACCATTGCGCAAATATCTATCGAGCGCGGCCAAAATGATTAACGGAGCGCGAGAACGCGTCGGCGGGATAAACGACGGGGCCGGGATTTCCCCATTAGCATACAAAAGCGAATAATGCAATTTCACCACGGCGAATCTCGCGCGATTTGACTCGTGCGAGTTTGTAAATACCTGGCCGGCGGACGCGACGCGCAGGATTCGCGCGCATCATCGGGACTGGAGGAGTCGTCGGTTGAGATTGAAGATGATAAAATAAAAAGAAGATGAAAAAACGTAAAATCTCGCCGTATCTATGCGTCGGATCTCTCGGCGGGCTCTTTTCGGCAGCGCGATCCAGCCGTACGACCGTAAACTTCATCGATCGGAACGGATTTATTCAATCGGACCGATAATATTCCCACCTTAATTGAGCCCCGAGTCGAAAGAGAGTCTGAGAGGTGTCTTTCCTCTTTCCGCGAAATTGCATCGCGCTAATAACGACGTTATTAGTCTTATATAGATTTGTATCGCTTCGCCGTGGCACTCATTAACGTTAATGAGCAGCCGAAAAGAAATTCTACTCACTTCCTAGTTTCACACAGTCGACGATCGGCGCTGACACAACGGGCGGAATGGAGACGCTTTCATGCTCTGTTTCAGCCGCCTGAATTCACCGAGTTTCTACAGGATATGCCCTGGGAGATATTTTAATGGCAGGACATAGGCGTAATCCGACTGTCGCGTCACTCCCAGGTGCAAAGTTTCATTTGCGTGCTGTTAATTAAAATTATCACCTCGTTAGACGACCGACATTAACGCGCGCGCTGGCCGCCGTTGCGCGGCTCCTTCCCATTTCCTTCTTCCCCTTCTTCTATCATTTTTGCGTCATTAACAATCGTTCGTATACTAAAAACTAGAAATCTCCCCCTACGATTTCACGCTCCTCACCGTTGACTGTTGAACTCAGCGAGAATATTCCTCCGCCCGGACGAATTAAGCCGTCACTCTCGTAACACAGGTGATGCAGTTCAGACAGCCAGCGTTTTGGTCGTTGATCCTCCTGCCGATCGCTTATGCCGGCATCAGCAATTGGGATGCGTGCAGCGGCAGGCTGGAGCATGCTCTGGACGCCCTCCACAGGGACTCGACCAGGAGGAACAAGCTGGACGAAGAGGAGACCGGGTTGTCGTATCAGCGTGAGCTGCGCTCCGCTCCCTTGGAGATGTCCGTCTCCCGTATGGCCGTGAAGGTGAACATCCCACCCGCCACCCTTGAACCACCACTACCCGACCTGTCGTTTAAACGGACGAAATACGAATAATGCGGATGACGTAGGTGACTTGGGTGACTTTTCGCAGCTGCCTGAGAACACGAAGGAGCAGATGGCCGGGCATTGGGCGCGAGTGGAACGATGCGTGTTTGAGCCGAGCCGCAACTCCCTGAGGACGCGCGTCGTCTTCAACGACCTGTCGGTGTCCGGAATGGTGTCCTTGATGCCGAGGGACCATCGCGCCCCCCCGATCCCCGTCGAGTCCTGCAGAATGATGCTGCGGCTGAGACGCGCCGGGATAGACTTCCTCACCAGTCCGATCGCGCGCGGACGCGGCCAGATGCGCATACGCACGGAGTCGAGCTTCCTGGAGCCGAGGTTCGCCTCGATATACGCGTACGGCTGCCATCCGGCGCGTCTCGACAAGCAGATCAAGCGGCAGGACAAGTGGCCTCCCTATCATTCGGCTAATCACAAAGTGAGCTGATGTTTTTGTCTTCTAATTATATATATACGAAGGCGGTCCGATAAGTACTTAGCCTACAAAAGAAAAACGAAGATTTTGGAAAAGTGGCGATCTATTTCTCAACATTATCTCCTTTTAACTCGATACACTTGACCCAGCGATGCTCCAACTTCTTCTGAAAAATACGTTTTCTCGAAGTCTGCAAAGGCCTCCGTGGCGGCGATGACCTCCTCATTCGACTCAAATTTCTGCCCGGCGAGTGACTTTTTCAAGTTTGGAAACAAAAAAAAGTCACACGGGGCCAAATCTGGAGAATACGGTGGATGGGGCAGCAGTTCGTAGTCCAATTCGATCAATTTGGCCGAATGAGGAGGTCATCGCCGCCACGGAGGCCTATTGTGCAGACTTCGAGAAAACGTATTTTTCAGATGGGTTAAAGAAGTTGGAGCATCGCTGGGTCAAGTGTATCGAGCTAAAAGGAGACTATGTTGAGAAATAAATCGCCACTTTTCCAAAATTTTCGTTTTTCTTTTGTAGGCTAAGTACTTATCGGACTGCCCTCGTATATATAAAAACCCCAACAAACATCAAATTGCAGTTACATAACTATTAGTTATAATTTCCTATTCAACAATGTATGTAACATTGTTACATAACACTTGTGCTTCGTGACTTGGAAAGCAAAAAGGAGATGACAGCGTACGCACGCCTTTCACCTTCTACATTTCTTCAAACACCGCAGGTAACACCGACGCCGGCACTGGCCGTGAGCGACAAGTACGACGCGGCGGAACCGAGGCAGCTGGTGGGCATTACCGAGGAGGTGGACGTTGTCGTGCCCGACGAGAGCCGACATCCACATTACTCGCGCACTCCTAAAACGAGCAACGGTGTATGGAGGAAGAATTCCTGGATCACCAAGTCACCGTTACGCCGGAGACGTTCGACGACGACTACGACAATTCGACGAGTCGCGCGCTCCCTTGTCAACGAAGAGAAAGCGCCGGCCGGGAGGAAGAAACAACCGGCGAACCTGGTCGAGATACTCAATTTGACCGACAGCCTGCGAAACGAAGACCAGCCGGCGCGTAACGTGTCGCGCGAAGTGAGGGAGCTCGTATTGGACGATCATCTCGACAATTTATTCTCCGTCGACACGGAGGGCCCGAACAGAAGCTGGCAGTCGAAGGAGCACATCACGCGCGAAATGGAAGATGTGTTTTTGCAAGGTGCCAGCCAAGCGTTAACCAAGTACATCGAGCGCCAGTTACATCCGGCGATAAAGGAGACGCTGATGCTGTCTATGGGTTACACCATCAGCTACGGATAGGGGGAGGGTGAGGATTCGGCTGCTCTCCGAGGCGAGATTGCAACTACGCATACTTCGACGCAGGAGCGATCGGTCGAAAAGACGAAGGCTCGTTTCGTTCGCTCGCTGTCTGGAAGAGACCCTGACCTTTCGCGCGTCCGCGTGAAGCAAACGTCACTTTACATCTTTTTCTCTCTTTCTCTGCTACGCTACGCTTACCGATATTACAGTTTATTCATCAGGAAAATGCGTCAAGTTTCTCATATTAATTTAAATTCTCCCTCGCCTCCGCTTGTTTCACGATGAATTGCCAGTCGGCCTTCCTCTCCACACTTGAGGGGGATTGTATTCCAAGAACGCGCAAATAATATTTTCCCTCTTTTTCCCTCTTTTCTCTCTCTTTTCCTCTCTGTCTCTCGTTCCCCCATTTTCCAATTCTATCTCGACTATTATTGCTTAAGCTCTCGTTCAGTTGCGTACAAAGCTTGAGAGTGTAAAAGCGCCCGCTTAACTCGTTTGTAATTACACGTACTTTGAAGATAGTGCTTACGTAGGACATGTTACCGAAATACCCGATGTATTCTAATTGTGCAATCAAAAATATATGTGTACAAATATAAATAATTTATATTATTTAATCATGTTTATTTTTGTGTAATACACACATATCTAGGAAATGATGCGTATCCCTCTGTCGACGGAATTAACACGGTGTCACAAGATTGATGCCAAAGACACAGCTGTGTCTGAAAAAAAGTGCGATTGCATTGGTGCATTGTTCAAACCGTAAAAACATCCATTGATTTCTCTCGTTGCTCTCAAAAAGTATATGATCAGAGTATTGAGTTCAATAAAAAACGGATATATTTGGTGAGAAAGAAGTTCATTGCATCCTAAGTGGGACACTCGGTATATTGGAAGCCGCATATACAAAACTCGCGTTGAATATAGTACGATATGAGAGGGAGAGGCAGGGCGCATGTCAAACAAACCAGGTCGTACCGCAAGTCTCTTGCAATTATTACGAGTTCGCATTAATGTTTGCCATCATCGATTGATGAGAGAATGACGCATTTTTCTCAAAAACGCAGAATCGATGAAAAGATTCGTCAGTCACAAGGCGCCAGCACTGGATCGGCCTTTAACAATGACACTCTTCATCGTAAGAATTTTCCAAGGTTAATCGTAAGATTGAAATATTTCGTCTTTTTAGCCACGCGACTTTACACTTGTTCTAAGATAAAATGAATGTACTTTTTAAAATGCATCTTCAAAGAGAGAAAATGATATGAATTATATAACATATTTTGATAAAACACTGTAGAACTCGCCAAAACCGCGAAGGTTTGGCCGGAGGGAGAAACTTGACAAAGAAACAGTCACCCTTTAACTTTCCTTCCTGCTCACAAACCTTGGCTTATCTTCAGTGGTGGGAAGTACGGAAGAAAAGAACGATTAGCGGACGCAATAAAGTATCTCAGAAAAGTTGGCCAGGTGTTGAAACCGCACAAAAACCGCATGTAAGTTAAGTTCAGTTAACTAAATCATTCATTAAAAGAAAATGAAAGAAAGACGAGAAAGGGAATATAACGTGCTTTCCCATATGATGAAATCAGTTGAGTAACGTTTCTCAGAAAAGATTGTGTGCAGATAGTTGCTGATGTAGAATCAGAGATGACAAAGGAACGCATAGATCCGCACAAGGTGATTGCTATGACGGACGTACATCCGGAATATTTTACGGAATTATCTGGCAGACCTGTGAAAGAAAAGTTTTCATTGGAACAATATATATTAGACATTCGAGAGGTGTTGAGGACAAGACTGCTCATTGGCCGAGAGAGGGACGATTGTATTCGCATTGATCAGCAGTTCGAGCAGGAGTCGAATCGATTACAAAAGATCCAGGTATAAGTTGCTTCATTCGTAATGGAGAAACGGATTTCTCTTTCAAAGAACTCTGGCAAGATTGATGATGCTATTTTCGGCAAGAATGTACATCTTACAATCAAGGCTGAATGATAATACTCTGTTAAAAGCTAAGTCAAAAAATTAATAATTTTTAACAGTTAATTTTCAAGGAATTAACTTTTTAATTTGTAAACTAGTTGATTTAAAATATCTTAATTTTAACTTATAAAGTTTTTTTATATAAGTTAACATCATTCATCAACGTTAAAATCATTGCGGGGCTGCTTGTAATATAGAATAAAAAAGTCAAAAATAACATCAGCAGAAATTTTTTTTTCTCACGTCTTTTTGTGCGCTAGTGTTCTTCTGGAAACCTGAGCATAAAACGGTCGAATTTCCTTACAATAGATTACCTCACCATTATTTCACATAAATTTGATCTACAATTAAGAAGTTAATTATGCCAAAACACACGTATATAGTTTTGCATGATTAATTTATATTCTCCAAAGTCGGTTCGAAAGCTGACTTTTTCCCTTTTAATGTTCACACTTGTCAGAAGTTTTCTCACGTGAGTAACCAATAAGAATTTGATTCCGATACAAGTATCTTCTTTTTTTCTCCGGAAACAGAACCGCCATCAGCGATATGTGAACAGCTTCGAAGAGTTTTTATCGAAGGATCACAAGAAAAGTATGAACATACTGGAGAGAGCGGAACTTGAAGCGAAGCAAACTGCCCAGATCTCTGTACGTAGAAACGAACTGGCGAAGCAATATGGCCAGATCAGACTGGACATTTACTTCTGGGAGGAAAATTGGAGGATGGTGAAGATGTGTCAACTGTTTCTCTACCGGCTGTCGCCCATCGCCTGGAGGATCAAGCACGACTGGCTGCACCGGCTTGAAACGGGCAGTCTCATCTCTGTTAACGCCGGAGACTTGTTCGGTAGATACGGAACACCGGACGACGACGCCTCATTGGAAGACTTGATAGGTGACTCGAGACAAGACGTTTAGTCCGGGTCTAGGGACAGGTGTAGTGAGCCTTTAGTCCTTTGCACCTGAGCACTAAATTACAACGTAATTTCTAGCAAAAAGTGCCTCCGGTGCACATTAGATGTCCGCAATTCCCAAGATTTAAGTGTCGTTAGAACTCTTGGCAGTGTGGAGAAACGTCTTTTCTCAGAAATTATGTTATATTTGATTGCCGAGGAATTGGAAGAGGCCGATAAGAATCGGCGTTGATAATTATTTGCAAAATTAAAGAAATTATTTTACTCGCAAAGCCGATAATCTAATGTCCAAGTTTCAGTGAATCTAAAATATTAGGTATAAATGTTGCTATTGAAGAGAATCGGAATTTATAACCGATATTTGTACGTTAAAAAAGACCGAAGGCCAAAATCTTGCTACACCTATTGTAGACCCGGACTTAGCGTCAAACGTCAAGACATATATGGGAAAATTTTTTCTGACTTAACCGAAGAAGAAGAAGGAAGTTCTCTTGCTTGAGGGGCGGTCGTCTTCTTCTCGATTGTACTACGATTTCCGATCGCGCGTTCTTCCATCGAGTATTCCTGGACATCTCGATATTGTCCCGAAGAATGATTCAATTGACAAAGGATATGACGCAACTGTCTCGCTGTTAGAGCTATTCGAGCAAGACATTGCCGAAGCCGGTCCCGCCGAGCTCTACTTCGAGGACCCTTTCGAACTCATCCAAGTTTTCCGAACGATGGAGACACAAAATTTAAACGCACTCATACACCTGGAATCGCTCGCCGGCCCGATGGCGGATGTGACCACGACTATCGCCGTGACCGAGGCGCGCATCAAACAGGAAGTCGGCGAGATCTCGTCGACGATCGACGACTTGAAAGTACGAAGCTGAAGGAATTTTTCTTACACGCTGCTGAGCGCGCAAGAGATGTTTCCATTCTCCTTCTACCTTTTCATTCACTTCCTCCCCGTTTTCCCGCTCTCGAGCATTAACGCTCACACAAGCAATAATGTCGTATCGACAGGGTCGCATCGCTGAGGCGGAGAACAGAGCGGCGAGTCTCGAGAAATACGCCGATCAGCTTCTCCGAGGGGTGTTTCGGGATCTCGTTTGTTCCGAAGAGGTGCTCCACCTTCGTGTTTTCGTCGAGGACGCGTATGAAACTTGCGTGGGCCCGAATGACGCGAATCTCGACAGTTTCTCGATGATGAAGTGGGTCGAGAGGACTCACGAGGAACTGAATCTCCAACTGGACAATCTGCCACGTCGAATCGTCCGCGCTTGCGAGAAGGAAGGCTTCAGGCAAGAGATGAAAGCCACGAAAGAAGCGGAGGATGCGGCGAGGAAGGTAAAAATTTCTTCAGGAAATACTCTTTGGTCGATATTCATAATCAGATCTCAAGGTCGTCTCAAGTTCATCTTCAGACGCTCCGTAACCAATGAGCCGTATTGCATCTAAAGATGAACTTAAGATCTGAGGCATGAGAGCGATTTAGCAGTTGAAAATAGTGAAAAAATGAGTTTCGTTCTTGAAAAAGTAAGAAAATACTGAATCAGTCTCGAGAAAGTAATTAAAATGCAAGCCCTTTTCAAGTAATTTGTATGTTAAAAAATTGATTAAAGATTGATTAAAAGATTGTTTTTCTATTTTACAAGTTCTTTATGTTTTTCAAGTACGTTTAATAAAATAAAAAAAAAACAATACTTCAGTCCAGTTAAACTACATCGCAATATATTTCCAGGATGTTGAAATATCCCAGATCTTTTGGTCAAACAATAACAAATTCTTAAAATAAACAAAAATATAATATAAATATTTAAATTATGTGTTTTTCCATTGAAAACACACTAATTAGTCAACCTCTTAATATTTAAAGAATAATATTCAATAATATCCAATTTAAAGAAAACCCAGTCAGGTGTGTTCATAACAGTCATTGTTTGTTTTTCTGACGAACTTGATAGAAAAAGTTTAAAAATAAAATCGCAGTTCTTCATTTTACGAACATCGTGTTGAAGTCACTGTTACTTCTTAATTTCTTTGTATTTTTTTTTTTTGAAAAGCTAGAGTTACCGAATACGTGATTTCTTGTGATTGATTTTTTTTTTTAAACAATTTAAATCGTGTAAAAAAGTGGATTTTTTCAAGTAAGAAAAAATGAAGTATTTTTTAATAAATGAGAAAAAGTGAGTCGCTCCCATGCTTGCGATCTCAAACATAACATTCGTCTATAAATATCTCCTTTTATATCAGTTTTTACGGTAAGAAGCTTCGTAAGCGCTGTAACTTATGGCGACGATCGCACAGTCGCCTATTTCGGGTCGCAATTATTTCCATATTATTATTACGGATTATAAATATTTTCCTATCATGATATATCATAATGTTGTTCCTTCTGTTCTATATCACAATATTTGTCGGCCAGTTCGAGCTGATGCACCAACTGTTGAGCATGTTGAAGCGCATTATGCAACCACCCAAAGCGAAGAAACGGCCGTTAATCCGACGCTCGGCGCCCATCGTGACCAAAGCGAAACTGTCTTTACCTCCGGCGGAGCCGACGGTACAAGAAATGCGACATCTCGCTTTCTTTACCGATTTCTGCAAATGTGACAATTCCCAAACGCATCGTTCCAAATTACCGTACGATTTCGACCCTACGTTCCAAAGCAAGGCTCTGGATGGCCGAGTCGAACCAACGACGTTGGTGGACAACGATAACTAGATAAAAGATCGAATGGATAATACGAGGGCGGGTCGAGCGGAAAGAGGCGAATGAACGTGTCACAGTTGAAAATCGTAACGGAATCAGCGGATTTATTTGAAAATTCCTGCGTGTATATCCGAAAGGATCATATCAGTCTAACGCGCCTACGCGTCATCGATTACTTAGACTATCACTATTAATAGTATGTATACATAAATAGACGATCTAACGATCGATCGAAGCACAAGATAAAATATCCAAAGATAATAAAACACAACAAGGGGCAAGTATAGTATACAATAGAATTTGGAACGACAGTTGATATAAAAACAACAACCATGCTTGACAGCGATTTCGTTGGCTACAAAGCGCCGTTTCAACTCCTTCGAGAAGGTCGCGGTATACGCGCTCCACCTTCGAGTAGCTTTACACATACACATGTACGCGTACATACGCACACGCACCACACGCACCATACATTCACACATATCGCGCACACACACATACACACACCACACACGAGCAACACTTCTTTTATAGAATATTCTGCTAGAAATACGGCGATTATTTGTCGAGAACCGCGATATTTTGTCGACACTAAACAATCATCGGTGAATAGCAGGGACAACGATGAGAGAAGGTTTTCTTTCCTAAAAATATGTAGTAGCGACGGATTTGGAAGAGCAAGGCAAATTCGATTAATCGCAAAAACACTGATTTTACCTACGAATATTACTGAATTAATTGTACTAGAGGAACAAAATGAAATTCACAAAATTGCAATCGTGTCGAGTCTTATACTATATCGAATCTACCTCTCCTCCTCCTCCTCCTATTTTCCAAATCTCTTCTTATCTCTCTTCCTATGTAGCAACCTGTAAATATCTATATACTTTCATACGTAACGAGATTTACACGAAAATGTGAACTTTACAAAATGAGCGGTGATGAATCAAAGCAATCTCTCGCGCGTGTAAATAAAATATACCGTCGTGCCACACTCGTATCGCTTCTCGTGTGGAAAATATGACAGCAATTCACTGTTACAGCAATTATTGTAATTATAACGTTAGTAATGGCGGTAATATCTCGCCAATATCGGCAGGTAATTCTCATGACAATACATGTATATATATATATATTGTCATAGATTTTACAACGTTGACCCACTTCGTTGCTCGTGTTAATGTATCTTTACACCTTAAATTTGTCTCGGCGTGAAATTACAGCTCTCTCTCTCTCTCTCTCTCTCTCTCTTTCTCTCTCCGTTTATTTACAAATATTTAATTACATTTACACCACTTTCACATCGACTCCTTTCCGACGATAGAAAAATCCTCAGTCGACTAGCATCGTCACACGTTTTACAACGATTTTATGATTACTCTGATCATTACATTGTTGCATACAAAACAAGTCAAACTTAGCGTCAAACCAAGTTCAACACTTCCTTCCCCTTTCTAAATCATTCGCCGGGACGACAGACGATATGTTTTTTTTTTCAAATCTAAATTGTGCTCAATCACTGGTAAAATGGCGAATCAGCACGTTTTCATATGAGTTTATAAAAACGTTAAACTATTCAAAAATATCGTTCCCGACATTCAACCTCTCGTTCCTACGCGATAAATCGAACAAATATTAATACATGAAAATAAAATATCTCTCGATTAAAACGTTTCAATTAACGATCGATGTTTTAGTTTATTCAAGAAAATAATAGCCGATTTCAAAGCGCAAATTTAATAACTAACAATTTATGTTTCTAACAAATTTTAAATAAAAATCATCAAAATCCACACACTTTTGTTGAAACAAAATTATTAATATAATCACGAAAAAATTCTGGAGCTCTAGAAATAATTTTTTACAGGCATTTAGGTTCCCATTGCGAAATTTATTCTCTAATATATTTTTAAATCATCAAAAAAGAATAATATAGTAAATCATGTAGTAAATCAAATTGACATAAACAAGATAAATATTGTGTCAGTTTTAACACTATATCAATAAAAAAGAAGATAGTAAATATACTTACTTCATAAAAAGCAATTAAAAAAAAACACAATATAAGTCGAAATAGGCCGTTATTTTCTGAGCAATCCATCATTTAAATGCCAATAATCTCTCAACATTTTAAATAAAAACGTAAAAAGAATTTAGGCATGTCATATGCAACAACCTAATAGGAACAATAGTCGTTAAAATCCCTCCGTTTTTTTTCTCTCTGCTTATCTCTCTTTACACTCGCGCAACTTTACAATCCAACTATGTATTCTTATATGTACACACGCACAGGCACACGCATATATGTTTCCATGCACACATGCAAAAAAGATCAACGCGACCGTTAATAAATCGTTTCCAACGGCATCGGTTCGCCCGCCGGGCGAGCCAAAACCGAAAGAAGGTGATTGCGCGAGATGGTCGCATCACTTCGTGGTGATCACATCTTCGTGACCACCGTGATCGCTCCTCACGCGGTCACTGTGCCATCTCCTCCTCATAATCAGTGCGGGAAGGTAAAGAGGATGTTGTGGAGAGCGTCGCCGTAGGGGAAGCTGTCCGCGATCGACAATATCAGAAGACGCATGTGCAGTCTTCCGAAGCCCTGGCCTACCTGGCCCGCTTCCGATTCAGCTTGGCCAGCTTGCGCCGCTTCAGAATCAGCTGATATAGCGTGTCCAGGCCTTCGTGAAGTCCCTCGCCCGTAATAGCGCACGCTGGCTGTACGCGAATGCAGGCGCTACCTGGCATACCGGCAAGCTCCAACACTCCTAAGTACTTCTCCAACTCGCCGACCTCCTTCGCGCCTGCACGATAAGGAGGTTGTTAACGAAACCGGGTAGAAAATCCAAGGGCTAAAGTGACTTACAACAAGCACAATTATGCCTACTGTACTATTCCTTACATTGGAAATCTCCTGTATGCTATTTGTAAGGTCCAATAAACTACATTGAATAAGAAAAAAATGTAGAAATATTTATTTAGTGTGATCGGTGATTTCCATTGATTGCACGGAAGCCTAACAATCGAAACACTACGAGTGCAATATGTAAATGTAATTTGAGATACATATATCTTTTACCTAGTTTCATTGGTTCTCTTTGTTGACCGTATAAACGACTAGATAGGTGCAAATTAAATGCATTTTATACGTAACTTAATAAGATATGATAGTATTATAGCGCCGGTCACTAGTGACCACTTCAACGCGTTAAAGAAGCATTTATTAATTTTATCAAAGATGATGGGCCGATAAAAATCTTACGCAAATAAGAAAAGAAAATAAAAAATTGTACGTCAAGTTAAATTATCGGGTGTGGAACCAATACAGCGTGTCGTTCGACGAATCTTTGCAGAAGATCTCCATATCGAGATTCTGTATGAAACTTTCCCGCACGTCTTGCCGTCCTACATAACAACGGTCTCAATCTTGAAACGCTAACATTGTATCTTGCATAATACGTACCGGGTAAATCCTGTTTGTTGGCGAGTATCAGAATCGGTACGCCCGCGTTGTCCGGACTTCTCGCCGTTCTAGTGAGCTCCATTTTCGCCTCCTCGAGTCTCTCGGTGTCGCAAGAGTCCACGACGAATATGATGCCGTCGGTGCATCTTGTGTACGATTTCCACAACGGTCGCAGCTTCTCCTGCCCGCCGACGTCCCACACGAGGAAATTAACACCTACGTCAACCGAAAATACCGTGTGTCAAAAACCAGGATGTTGATGTAATCCGTGTCTGAATGGTGGCCCTGCTACTAAATAATATCAATAGGCGACCGGGGTTTCCAAAAGAATGAAACTGCGTATAAATGTACGATCTGACTAGATTTACCTTTACAATTTTTGCAATTTACCTTCGTCATATTTTCGTCCTTTACTTTTTGAATTTACCTTTATCTTATGTTTACCCTTTACCTTTGGGATTTACCTTCATTTTGTTTTTTTACTCTTTACTTTTGTAATCATTACCCTATTGATGTACCACCTGGTATTGGTGTGCCACCTTGTATTTATTATTGGCATACTATTAACTTTGAAAAACAAAGAAAAAGGAAAAACAAAAGCGAAAGTCCGGAGAGGAAATGATGCAGAAACGTACCTTTGGCCTTTCCGATGCCGCCGCGAATTCTCTCGCAGTTGAAGCCGATGGTCGGCACGGTGTTAAGGTACTGGTCAAACTTGAGTCTGTAAAGAGCGGTTGTTTTGCCGGCGCTGTCGAGGCCGAGCATAGCCACGTGGAGCGGAGTTCCTGTGGGAAGCGCTTCGAGCAGACCGCCGCCGGTCGTGCCGCTCCTGCCCATCCCAGCGCCCATCCCTCTTCTCTTCCTCCGACGCTTGTCCGCCCCTTTTTTCTTATCTTTTCCCTCTCGAGTCCCGCTACTCTTTTGTCTGTCGTCCTCTCGCGAACCTCTCTCTCTCTCTCTCTCTCTCTCTCTTTCTCTTTCTCTATTTTCTATTTTGTCCTGGCCCTACCTAGCATCTAGATACCTTCTTCGTCCCTTCCGTACGAAATCGCCCGCTCCAAATTCAGCCTTCGATGCCCATAAAAGGACTCGCCAAACTGTGCGCTAGCGCGTCGTCTGAAAAATAAACGCGTCCCGCGCCGGTTAGCGCGCGTCAACCGGTTTTCACGCGAGATACAGGTGCGACCTAAAATATCTTTTCTAATAAGTAGGACCCAACTCGGATTTGGATCGGGGACACTTGTCACTTCTGAACGAATCATGGCTCCGAATAATCTCTCTCTCTCTCTCTCTCTCTCTTTCTCGCGATTTCTCCCGGCCATTGCAATTTCAGCACTTGTTCCGGTCTACCGCTGAGTTTCGCGAAAAAGCACCGGAATAATTAGAATGCTCGCGAATTATTTACAACATATCCGATACGCGTCCGGGGATTCGGAAGAGCTCCGATACACAAAGCGAAATGTTTCACGTTAATCCCGCGTCGTGATCGTCGTGGGATTAAAAGAAAAAGAAATATCTCTCATTTCCAGGATATTTATTTTTCATATCGCATCGGTTATATTTCTCTCGATATTTGTCAAGGAATCTTTAGATTATACTTTTGGCGCGTATGAAAAGGAGGCATTTTTATCATTCGTTATCGCTAATGTGCTGTATTATATGTGAGCTTATCAGAGCCCAGATTAATTTGAATCATGCTCCAAATAGAAGATAATGGAAGAAAAAGGGCGGCGTTCCTGGCTCGCAAAGAAATACGTAATTTAGAAATCTCTTCCGAGACACGACCGGATCGTATCGATGCAAACTTTTATCCTCCCTACGTCCAACTTTCCGGCGTTTGATCGCTGTGGCCGAAGTAAGTAAAAGGTAATCTACCAGGCCGGCAATTCACCTCCCCCTCCCTTCTTCCCACCTACTCTCTCTTCCACTCCCTGCTGTCTCTTCCCACCCCCTCTTTCTCATTAACGCAGCTATCTGGCGCGCAAATCGAGCTCATTATTCACATCACCTAAGACCATAAGCAGATCTCTGAACAATGTATTAATCTCTAAAGGTCAAAGTACGAAGGCTGCGCCAAGGAAAGAGAGTCGGATTCTTCTGAATCTCGATTTACAAGGAAACTTCGGTAATCCGAGGATTCTCAGAGAAGAGACATTTTCCCGATGAAGGGACACGCGAAATGATCACAGAGATGTTAGTCCGGTCCCCCTCCCGGACCAAATTCGCCGACGAGTTCCACGTCCGCTCCGATCCGCTTGCTCTCTGATCCGTTTACAGGTTTTACAACGTCGCCGTGTCTTCCTCGCTATCTCCATCTTTCGCATCATCGAACTAACTTTCTCCGACGCTCCGTCTACGCTCCCTTCCCGTGCTTCTCTTTCGCATGCGCGCATTCTCCTAGCGGTCCAGCGATAGCAACAGTTATACGCACCTTGCATCGCTGGATATCGATGTTCTTCCTTCTTCCTTCGTAGCGCACCTTCGTGCACGTACCGATCTCGTCGCGAGGGACGTTGATAATAGGGTAGCATTCCTACTATCAGCCCTAAACAAAAACACAAGAGGCTTATGAAACTTCTCCCACACGACATTCCACTACAAATGTTTATAATATTGCATAAATTTGCGGGGAGTAATTGAATTATTTCGATTTCTATGGACGAAAATTCAGCAATTCTCAAGCGAGAGACCGAGAGAAGTAACGTCAGGCGATGAAAAGTACGATCGTCCGGGATTCTCGCAAAACTCGATCCGCCGCATTATAAATAGCACCGCGAACTTCCGACGAAATATAGTAATTCACGTCCGCAACACACACGACAGGTTCTCGAGATAACGATCTCGCGGTAACGATACGCGCGAGTAACTTCGAACCCGTACGCACAAGTGCAAAAGTAGGTAAATCAAATTGAATCACCGCGGAGCGAGAGAGGAAGGATCGTCCGCATCCGGAGAAATCTGGTGTTGTAGGTCAACACCGTCGTAGGTGTTACGGTGGACCGAAATTTAACGAGGAAAGAATAACTATCGTCTACTAGCGCGGATCAAACTCAAGGATCGAAAGGGAGGATCACGCTTCGTGTGCGCCTCACAAATATTCATGTTGAAACTCTCCGACATTTTTTTATCCATTGAACATATCACGGGACGTTTCCCGAGGTTTCGACGACACAGAGTGTCCCCAATAAATCGAAACGATACCTCCGAAATCGCGTGTATCGATCTATCGAAGGTGCGACGGGCGCGCATGAACAATGCCCGGCGAAATAAAACGTTGTCCCATCCGAGGCCGGCGGAAAAGGACGAGACGCGAATGGGACGCGCATGGAGTAGCGGCTGCTCGGCATCCCATCGTTTGCAGTGACTTCGGGGATACCTGAATCGGGATCACCGATGCGGATCGGTGTTGGTGGCCGCCTCGATGGTGCATTATCGACTCGCAAAGAGGCGCGTGCGCGCCGCGGCCGCGTCCCGCTCTTCTCCGCGCTCTCGTCGTATCCGCGTTTACACATTATTTTATTTCATTTGCCTTACTTCTCTGTACTGTAATGCATTCACTTTGGGGCGTATATCGTTTTACGCTCCATGGTCATCCGGTTCAACGATCCAGCCTTTGCAAAAGATGCGATCAACTCCGAGTGACATCATCGAACCGCGACTGTCGAAAAAAAAAAACATTGTTCTCGCGACGAAAACGTTGTTTTTTCTAACAAATCGCACCGGTAATCTTTGCGGAAAATCGTCGCAACATAAAATTTTAATGCGCAGCACGGCAACGTACGGATTGGAGGAAGGAGTATATGCAGCGGCTCTTATTTATAGTGACTCTCCTATATACGCTTCTACGTTTCAAACATATGGCATTCGCTGCTCTGTAAATATTCCACGTCTAATATGTGGATAAGGGAGGAAAGAATCCCTCCGTGCAGCGATTGTACGCATACTAATAATATTTTTAATGTCAGTTGCCAGGTTTCCGGATGGATGGGGAGTTTTTCTAATAATCTGTTTGCCGATTTATAATACAGGAAGCATTGAATGAGATAAATCATATCGTCCCGATATTAAATTTTATACATCCACATTTCATATCACATTTAAATTCATATCCCAGGAGATAAATGCATCTGTGTGTGCGTATATGTGTACATACATATATACATAAATGTTCGCGCGCGCGTACACACATACATTTGCATTTATACATTTATATATTGTAAAACTTTTAGAATTGGAAAATAAATCGTTGCTTGAAACCGATGGAAACAGTTATTTTTCTGCGAAATAGAAAATACAAAGACGTCCCATCGATGTTTCGAAATTATACATCAAGAAATAATCTTCATTGTCGATGGTATCTCATGTCTCCTCGGCTTGATATTTCACACGCGATCTTTCCCGCATGCACGCCGCTGACTATGGGAAATTAATTATTTCCACATGAGAGAGAACTTTGCGGCCTACAAATTTTTCTTCTCTTTTTTATAAAAAAAAAGCCGATACTAAAATGGACGACTTATGAAAGCTTCGTAAATCATGTGAAGCAAATTAATGTTGCGTAAACATGAGTAAATACCGTAAATTGTGAACAATTAAACTGTAATTATTGAATAAAAACTCGCACCTATAACGCATCGATACGGGTAAATGATAAATTTCGTTATTTTCTTTATAATATCGCTGTACAAAATAAAAAAGATTGTGTTATCCTGTTATCTCTGAGAGAAGTTGACAAATAGGATCAATTCTCTGATATCAAAGTAAATTCTCTGATAACAAAGTAAATTTTTTCGTATTTACGAATAACTACTAAATTATTAAAAACTTTCACAACAAAATAAATAAATATGTCTTTGTAATACATGATATTTCATCTTTGAACAATATCGTAATAATTACAATTCAGCAATCATATAGAATGTCTTGTCTATTAAACATATATTATTAAAACATCAAAAGCAACATCTGTTAATTGGGACAACAGATAATTCATCCTATCTTATAACTTATAATATTATCTGACTCTGATCACAC
>NW_014554606.1:396486-411548 GCF_001313825.1 Dinoponera quadriceps | reverse complement strand
ATTATCTGACTCTGATCACACATAAGAGCGACTCCAGCATAAATATTTTCAGAGATTTAAACAGTCATGCTTTATATATTCGCTTATTTTCTCAAGGCTCAAGGTCCAAACGACCTTTTGCTACACAATAAAACTATATTTATATATACTTAAAAAAATAATAATATTTACATAGATTATATATAAACTAGAAGAATATAATACACACAGTATGAAGAATAATAAAGAGGTGTGTACACATACATATAAGCATGTACATATGTATGTGTGTATTCATCTATATATCAAAGTTATATAAAAATATAATGCTTTTAATATTCTATATACATCAACCTTTATCAAATTTCATAATGAGTAGAAAAAGGCAATGGTTTGAGTCATGAAAGGAAGGCGGAAAAAGAAAGAAAGAAAGAAAGAAAGAAAGAAAGAAAGGAAGGAGAGAGAGAGAGAGAGAGAGAGAGAAAGAGAGAGAGAGTCTCTACATATAGCAATTTATAGACGCATGAAGGCATATATGTATGATATTATCAGTATGTTCGTTAATCCTATTAAATTTTAACGTAGCGATAATTGCATGTACGAAACATAGGAAGATTTTTCACGCAATTTGTGTCAAAGAATAATGATTATCAAACTCCACTTGATGCATCGCGGTCAGACGGTCGGGAATCGTCGCGATACGCACAAAACATCTCTCCTCCAGCCTGTCACGTAACCCCGAAAATTTCAGGGCGCGTCGCGGCGCTGGTTTCATCGTCACTTTCAATCATCGGCAATTGCACTGCCTCTCGGCACTCACCGTGTTAGATTGAGACGTATAATCCGATTCCATGTTTAAATCCACACATTAGCACGAGAAGTACTGACCCACTTTTTGTACGCACTTCCAGGAAGATACGGCTATTCACCGAACATGCAGATGAAAAAACTTGCACACTTTTTGACACAACCAAACAGCTACCCAAGTAGTTCAAGACGGACTGACGCGCAGCAAACAGCAAACCAATCCAACTCGCGCGAGTAGGAAGAGATTCGTAGGCCGTTGATTCGCCTATCGCCCGCGCGACAGCAGGAACGATCAGCGGTAGCTAGAAATCCTCTAGTTCGGGGATTCTTCCGGGCCGGCTCCGAGGCGACTCGTGGAGACCTCTCACGGAAAGCTGTGGCATGTAAAAAAGGATTTTTCCTATTATGAATATCAGGAAGAGATCATCCGGGTAATAATCACTTTTCATTTGTAATAGCGTTCGTTCTTGCAAATCAGAGACATCAGTTTGCTTCGGTTGCTTTCCAGCAAGAAATAAAAAGTCGTTTTATTGGCTACATATTATCTTAAGATGATCTTAAAACCTAACATAGCTGATGTCTATATGCAGGATTCACACTACGTCCGATATTCGATGTACATTCGGTCGCAAAACGGTTGCAACAGTTTTTGTTTCTCAAATTTCGGAACACGCAAAAATTATGACGAAGCGAACCTATGAATTGACGTATGAACACACAAGGTGCCAAAAAGCAATTTTCATGGAGAAATCCTAGTAATCGATGTTTGCACGAAGTTAGTTTCAAAGTGGCGACTTTTCGTCTAGTAACAAAACATTAGGTGTCATGTCTGACCATTTGTTATATCTAGGGTCACTAGAAATGTTCAATCACGTATCACATCTACTAAACTGTGCATCATGACTGATTAAAAAAAAAAACTGCAAATGAGATATCTCAAATATCGCTTCTTTCATATATGATTTTGTTTTCAATTACAAATGTCATTATTTTTTTAATGATATATGGGTATTAGAAATAAATTACATTAATGTCCAGCTTAAAATATTAAACAGTAGTTAAGAAAATATCTGGGTCATTTGTTGAATGTTGTTTTTTTTTTATATAAAAAGGAACCTCTGGACGTTATTGGATCGATATTCCCTAAGTAGGTATTCCATGAACGCGGAACTTATACAGACAGGTGTAGTCTAGTTGTCCGTGGTTACTGTGTATCCTCAATTCAACATACTCGTAAGGCCTATCGATGGTTGTGTTCTATATATAAAAATCAGTTATAGTATTCATAAATGTAAGTTCTACTTGTAATATATAATAAAGTATATAATAACAGAATATATTGAGGAGCTTGTTAGAATACAATTCGTAAAATTACTATAAATTTATTACACAATATTTATACTTCGAAAATTATTTTTATCAATAATGAAAGAATTTGTACCTGTACTGGGAAATACTGCAAATTATCATCAGAATTTACGAATTCATAATCACCGAATATTACAGGCTTTGGATCATTCTCATCTGTTAGACCCTGGTGAGAAAACAAAGAATGATAAATATGAACACACATGCATGCACGCACGCACGCACGCGCACACACAGAGAGAGAGAGAGAGAGAGAGCAAATTATGAGTATTTACATCTCAATCCCCTCAGGATAATCTCATATAAAAGGAAATTATAAAAAATTATCAACATATATTAGAAGATGTTTTCTAATGTGTTTGTAATACACCCAAAGTATTTCAAGCAGTTTTTGAATCTTAACGTAGAATTATTTCAGAAGAAATACAGGGATTACATGGAAAAAGTAACTGTTATTACATACCCACACGTTGAAGTTTCTAGGCGCGCTCGACATGTTCCCGGACGGTATAATTATTCTGGGGATGTGCTCCAAAGTAAAACCAGTTACATAAATAATGCTCCGTAATCGTATCAGGAGGTATCCGGGGAAATTCTGGAATGCCCAGCAAATACCTGGCTGCATTACATTCATTTGTATCACCGTCCGTGGATTATTGTTACAGCATCGGTAATACAATGGAAAACCTAAGATGCTAATAACTTTCGACTTGACGTCGTACCCCTGAGTGTTCCGTGTACTGATAATTTCACCTCCTGTAAACATAATGTATATCGATTTACTTGTCAATACCACATGCTCGGAGTTACTCTCGTCGGAGCGATTGCAATACCTGCTGACTCTAAAGCGTAATCCACTTTACCCGTCCTGTCTGCGTCGTATATCCGTAGAATATCCTTCACTATCTTGCGAACGTGTTCTTCCGAAATGCGAGTGCTCGAATCGCTCGAATCATTGTTCAAAACTGCCTGAGCTGCAAAAGTATATTCGTGATTCCGTCATCGTTACTGACTGTGTACGATTGAAACAGATTAAGAAAATCCGAATGTTTCTCAACAGGCGAATCGTGGCAAAGTTTATCGGATTTGCATCTTATTCCCATACCTTCGATACTGCATGACCTAAGCACATTTTCCGTTATATTCTTCTTCAAAATTTCAAATGGAAAATAATAAAAATAGTCGGATAAGATTTCTTCCACTTGTATCTTGATGTAATTGTTTACAGAAGATTCCAATTTCGCGGAAAAATTGCGCAGCTTCTCCAATTCATGTCTGATCATCTTGAGTTCGTTATTTATTATATTGTTCGGTTCTCCGCTGATATTCATTTTATCTGCTATATCAGTGTTTATGTCCTGCAAGGAATATCAGAGTTCATAAAACCGTCATATAATTATTGTCTAAAATTTGTACTCGGGCTTTTTTTGCCGAAGAGCAACGATATAATCGAAAACTTACATTAAATTCTTTCCGCAAATCGTCTTGCCTTTCTTTATAATCTTCCAAGATGCGGGTGATATTCGTGAGATATTCCTACTTATACGCATGCAAATTTTAAATAGAAGATTGTACAAGGATAATAAGAATTAGTAAAAATTTCGATTTATACCTTTTGATACATCTGTTCCTTTTCAAACGCCTCCATTCTATTAAGCAGAACATTATTATCGATCAATTTCTCTTCAACTTGTCTGCTTTCATTCTCGTTCATCTTTATAACAGTTAAAAATTCATCTGTCACATTCTTTGACGCATCATGAATAGCAGGAGAAAATAAATATCTAATTATATACGAAGAACCTGAAACATATTTCATATAAATATTTGTACGATAGTAAAAAAAAATTTTCTTTTTCTGTTACTTTTCTGTGCGTCGAGATGCAATGTTCCAACGTAAAATTACCTAATACTCACCAAGCACGAGTAAACACCAAACTGAAATCCATATCAACTTTTTTCCAATTAACCGTCTTCTAACACTGTAAAATTATAAACACAAAAATTAATTATTCTACTTTTACTTTTAACGAGTTTCAATTATCATAAGAATGAGGAAAACATCTGAAACCTTTGCCGAAGATTTAAGGAACTTTTTGAATCCGCATAAGCTGAATTCACGTATACATATTGTCTTGCATGCATGCTTTTGTTCAGAGCTGATCTTCCTGCAGAATCTAATGCGCATGTAAGCGAAATATCATCGGACTGTAAAATTTCAGAAACAGGTCACGTTTTACGACATAAATATATTAACATTTTATTTGCAAAAAGAGCGACACACATACTGAAAAGCTGCGCAAATAAGATTACCAAATGAAATAAAGAAGTTACTTTTTCCGAAACAACAGTTGTTCTTTGTGAAATCTGATTTTGATAACCGACTACCGACCGATATTCAAAATTGTTTGTATTGTCGTCTTTGCGTATAAACTGCCTTGACACGTTAGGCATCGCTAGCACATCCGGAACTGCTTCATAATGATATTGTGATGTTTGTGAACACATATAATCTGTCTCCGAATAAATACTGAAATATTTAAATATATTTGAATATGCTGATAATTTTATTATTGACATAAGCACACCAAAGTGCCGATCAATCTTTGTTTATATCCTCTAAAGCCAATCTCAATCATCAATATCATTAATTTGGGCTATAAATTAATGTTTACAAACAATACACACATACACACATATATTTTTCTCTAGCAGGAAGATCATGACTCCGAAGTAGTATAAGATTTACAGTAGTCAAGCAGGATAGATAGGAATATTTGCTGTTATGCCAGCGAGAAGCATTAAGGCTGTTTCATAAATAGTCAAAGATACATGCAATACATGATAAAATTCAAGATGTACATACTTCCATAGTCTATCAGTTCGCTTGTAAGTTTCACAAACCGATCCTGATTCACCCCAAGGGTCATTTTTCTTTTTCTCTTTATATAAATAATCACTGATGAGTACTTTGCACGGTATAATACCTGCGTACTTTTGTTCAACCTTTTAATCGGACACATTCTCCTTATTCTCACTTTGGCCATTATAAATATCTGCTTGTTAATGTTTTAACAGTCTGACCATTGATCTGCTTTTCTGGATATTAAAGAACTTACTGATTTTGTGTTTTGATTATTTCTTACACTTCCTGTCATGGGTCTTTCTTTATCCTTCTCTTTTATTGTTTCTATGTTCTCCTCTTGCACTTTACTATTCCTTCTAGTCCTACAGATATTTAAGAGAATAAAAATATAGGTAATGAAATACATTTGATTATATGTATCTTGCACACTATTATTTCTGTTATATCAATAGCAAATACTCTAAACTTAAATCAACCACTTACAATTTAGTATCAGACTTCTCACTACTTGTTGCTCCTCCAGGTGTATAAGATCTTCTGTGGTTTCTACTTCTGATATCATAAGGACACTCCGTTGCTACCAAGTTTGATCCCTCATGATCTGAGATCATAAAGTTGTGCAAACGTGACCTAATCCCGCTACGTAGCTCATAATGATGTTGTTTAATTTCCATCTTGCTATTTAACAACAAAATACCAAGATATTGAGCAAATCAAAACAAGACACCCCTCAGCAACTGACAATTTTGACAGAAGTAACAGTCAAAGATTAAGTCATTCTCTGGGAAAAAAAAATATAAAAAGGATGTTGACGAGTATATTTAAAAATAATTGCTACACGGAAGGACAATCGCAGTCTTTCTCCTTTGAATTTCTATTTCTAATCCTTCCTCTCGTCTTGAACACTCAAACTCTCCGATTACATATGAGAGTAAAGCTCGTATCAGACTACGGATTAGAGATTGAGATTGAATTGAAATTTGACCAATCAGTACAAAGTTCATTAAATTTTATTAAATTTGAATTGAATTAACTTTGCATTGATTGGCCAAAATTCAATTTAATCATAATCAATCCATAGTCTGATACGGGCTTAACGTACTCTCATGAAAAGGGCAATATTCATGAATACTTTTAATTTGCGCTACTCGCGAAAGCCGTGTCATTGGCTGCATGTTATTTCAAGATGACGCTCAGCCAATGGGATGGCCTGCGTTAATACGAGTTATCCAAATCCAGCATGCATTTGGTCCGTTCTTTTTAGCTGAACTGGTGCAATAAGATTGAGACAAGTGTATTTTGTCTCGCTCTAATTTATTGCCCCTGTTCAGCGATGCAGCTAAAAAGAATAGACCAATAGAGGCAAACAGTTCATTGGAAAGTGCTCTCGCGTGCAAATGTGCACGGCACGAGGGTCGCAAGTGCAGAGTTGGCCGGCCGAACGTTCATAATCTAATAAGTAAGGACTAAGGCGGTCGCGGCGAGAAAGGCGATAGCGATGCGTTGATCACCGGCTGACAGGCGATGGCTGGACGAACGTCCAGAGAGGAACGCGAGACGATCCCACCGAAAAATGTCGATAACCTACAGCACCCGAACACGTCCGCGTCTACGTCAACATCCGAATCAACGAGTAACGACGTGGCTAACAAGGAAGAGCTGGCGATAGAAGAGCGGCTGGTCGTCAAAATGTTCTCTTACGAAATCGTTTGCTTCGTCCTCGCCATCACTTTCACCGCCTTGGCCGCGCTGCACAGCTCGTGAGTTTTGGAGTTTTGCGGTTTCCCCGTGCTGTAACGTACACGCTGAATCCACGTTCATGAACCTTGCAGGCCGCCCAAAGTCTCCAAACCTCCGGTAGCAAAACCTTTCTTCAATCGGAGCTCTGTTGTACTGGATTTTTACAAGGGCCACTTGGGTGCGATGATCGAGAGGATGACGCAAACCGACTTTAGCTTCGTCATGTATTACGCCCCATGGGACGCGGAGAGCCAGGCGCTTAGACAAGAGTTTGAAAAGGTTGCTCAATTTTATCATCCGCAGGTACGAGAAAGCACCAGGATCTATGGGATTTAGCTGATCGTCGAGCATTTGTAAACACCTGTGTACTGTGTGTGTCCTTAGATATTCTTCGCGGCCATTAATTGCTGGCATCCCGACTCGGAATGCAGAGCACAGTATAATAAGATCCATGGTTATCCGGTGTTGATGTTGTACCCATCTAGGAATCCCGGTATCAATTACAGAGGCATTCGCACAGCACCATACATGATTCGTTTTCTAGACGCTGTCATGAATCCCATCGTTAGGATAATTCATAAAGAACAGCTGATGGAATTGTTGGTCACCTATGACGTGAGTATAAACCAATGAAAATGAGTGAAACCTTCGGATACTAATTTTAGTAGAATAACTTGCCCCGAGTATTTTTGTTTCTTCTCAGAGAACAGATAAATATTTTTACATTCTGTTAATAGATTAATTTATCGTCGAGTCATCACAAGTTTTTATTTAATTTGTGTGTTAAATTTTGACAGAGAGTTGATGTGTAGTATAATAACACTATTGTGTTAATTGTTTCTACAATTAATTCACCTTTATTCTCTTGCAGGCAGTGGTCGTAGGATATTTTAATTTCACACGGTTGGATAGAGCTCCTGGGTATAAGGAGTTCTACAAAACCGCGATACGGTCATTGGAGAGAGATCCTAACAGAGAACTGGTGTTTGCTATGGTGACCAATACGTTGTCTAGCGAATTGAATTATGGAATCTACAGATATCCATCTGCAAGCTTGCTCATGTGGAATGAATCCTTAGTAAGTGTATAACGTGCGAATCTAGCCTACTCTAGGTAATAAACCGACATTAAAACATTCAGAGTTATCCGGAAGATAAGGAATGGATTTCCGAGAGCATCCTCAATTGGATCAGCAGTTCCATCCATCAGCCGTCTCTCTGGCTGCAACCACCTGGTGTGAAAGCGCTTACTCTCGCGCCGTATTTACGCGAGGGGCCAGTCTTGTTTCTCTTTACACCCCGGAATCCGCTTCATACGGAAAATTACATTTACAATCTGGTGCGTTATGTTACAAATTTGTGCTCTTATCTTCTGCTCGAGAGCATTAAGAGAATCATTAAAATCTAAAAAAAAAAATATATATATAATACATCACTCAATAAGTCTCCGGTCTAGCTAAGAAAAACAAATTTTTTTTTTTAAATTCGACTTTATTCGTCAATATATTCTCCTTCAAGAGTGATACATTCATTCCAACGCTCCTCTAACTTTTCAATGCCCTTTTTGTAGAACGATTTGTCTTTGTTCTCAAAATAGGCCTCAGTTTCGGCAATCACTTCTTCATTTGAGCCAAATTTCTTTCTCTGGAGCATCTTTTTGATGTCTGCAAAAAGCCGGTAGTCGCTGGGGGCCAGATCTGGGGAGTACGGTGGGTGGGGAAGCAATTCGAAGCGTAATTCATTCAATTTAACCATCGTTTTCATCGACTTGTGACACAGGGCATTGTCTTGGTGAAACAGCACTTTTTTCTTTTGTATGTGAGGTCGTTTTTTCTTGATTTCTACACTCAATCGATCCAATAATGCCATGTAATATTCGCTATTGATAGTTTTATCTTTCTCAAGATATTCGATGAACAAAATACCATGCGCGTCCCAAAATACGGATGCCATAACCTTGCCAGCTGACTTTTAAGTTTTTGGTCGCTTTGGACGACTTTCATCGGCTGCTGTCCACTCAGCTGACGATCTTTTTAATTCAAGTGTGTAGTAGTGGATCCATGTTTCGTCCAATGTCACATACTGACGCAAGAAATCTTTCTTATCTCGCTTGAACAGCTCCAAACAACGCTCTGAATCGTCGACGCGTTGTTGTTTTTGATCTGGTGTGAGCAAACGCGGCACCTACTTCGAAAGCAACTTACACATGCTCAAATTTTCGTGTGAAATTGTAAACACACTACCTTCTGATATCTTTAAGGTGTCAGCTATCTCACGCAACTTCACTTTATGGTTTTTCAAAACTATTTTGTGGACTTTTTTTATGTTTTCTGGAACGACTGCCGATTTTAGGCGACCAGAGCGTTCAGCATCATCGGTGTTTGTACGACCGCGTTTAAATTCAGCATACCAGTCAATAATAGTTGATTTCCCTGGTGCAGAGTCTCCATAACGCTTATCAAGCCACTGTTTGGCTTCAACAGTATTTTTCCCCATCAAAAAACAATGTTTAATCAACACACGAAATTCTTTTTTATCCATTGTTTTAAAAATTACAAAACTGGGGTCACTAAAACCACTATAACCTGTAAGCTAATTATCTGAATGTCATGAAATTTTGACATGTATCGTTTGAAGGATGCTACTATCCAGAAATCATATGGGTCTGTCAACAGTATTGCCATATATGTGTCAGACCGGAGACTTATTGAGTGATATGTTATATATATATATATATATATATATATATAAATTATATACGAATGTAAACATAAAAATATTTTTTATTGAATATATGTGATATCTTTTTATGAACATATTCGAATGTTCATTCAGGTAAGGGAAGTCGGCTTGCAATATTATAACTGCGCGGATAATATATTAGTGAAGGATATAGTCACGCGTCTGGAAGCGAAACGACGTACAGCAATAATCCGTCACTTCTCTAGAAACGAAGAATGTGCCGAACTTCTGAGCGAGAGTAGAGTCTACGTTGAGGAGGCAAAGGAAGAACCGATTGCTAGTGTGTCGATTCAGCAATGGATCAACAACAGTTGCTGCGCAAACATTGCAATGAATAAGTGCACCATGCGTGAGATAAAAACGATGAGTCCATTGGTGCAAAGGAAGATATGCGTGAGCGTTTCTGAAAGATTCGACGGTGTTTGCAAGGATACCGATGTATTCACGGTGACAGTCGAGCAATGCGGGAAGCAGGTGTGCAATTACAATAAGAACTACGCGGTAATGAGACTGCAGGAAGAGTCGAAATTAAAAAGGTAACACGTGCGAATTACACGTACACATGTAATTAACATGTATGATGATTCATAGCAACTCTGACATATCTAAGAGATTTGATCTAAGACTTGAGTATATTTCGAGCATGTTATTTAAATGAAATCCACGAGAGAACGTACCGCAACTGGAGTAGTAAATTGATCGTTTATTTTAAGAATGCACGCAGGTGCGAAGTACAAAACGTCATTGCCGAAGAGAAAAGACGATCCGCTGTCCGCGAGTACGGTGAGAAGAAATTTCTTGAAGGAGCGCTGCAGAAGATGGCTAGCTGGCAACAATTATCATCCGTCGTTGTTCCCGCGAGATTCTCCGAAACAATTTAACATCAGCTTGAAAGACTCGGTCTGCAAGACCAACAAAACACTAGCTTTGATAGCTATCGACAGTTTACATTACTTCCACTTTGCGGAACGTCTCGGGATTGATATCTCGAAGCGAAGAAATAAAACCACCGTTGTCATCTTGGACGCCGCGGTAAGCTTCAAGACTCGTAGATTTTCTTGTCCACATTACTTATTTTTTTATTTATTTATACGAAAATCTCGTCCCTTTGATATAAACTAAGTATATAATTTGTTGGGGAGAAAACTTTAACTACACTAATAATAAAAATATATGAGAAAGAGCAAGAGAAAAAAAACTATTCGTGAAGAGCCTGAATTCAACTGTTTAATAATAAGTAGTTTTAAAAGAGATCAATGATAAAATGAAAATGACTGATAGTGAAGTAATTTAACTTTCATTATATTACCCTTGCCGCTTCACTTGTACGTTTCACTTCACGGCACTCTTCGTGCCTTTTTTTTACATTTCAGCTGGAGAGTCAGTACGTCATGCATCATGATTTTAGCGAGTACGCACTAGTTGATTTTATCAACAACTATACGCAAGGCCTGCTGGAACGAACATTGCGCTCGGACAATTCGCAGTGCTGCGAAACGCAAAAACAGAGAACGTCGTCCAATGAGGACAGCTGTAACAATGTAAATACACGTTCGAAGATTCGCGTGCCAGAACTGACAACAGAAACCTTCCTAGACACGATCTTAGATCCATTCAAGGTTAGGATACGACAAAATTATCGCTTTTCAGCTAGTGATGACGTATGGCGAGTAATATGGATAAGCGAAGCCTGAGAAACAAATTTATGTCGTTTATGAGATATTTGAACGAACTTTGATTAAAATTTGCTTGTTTTCACAACCGTTATACTTCTGGAGGTAATGGAAATATTAAAATGGACACACAGTATATCTGAATATCTTACTGCGGCGCGTTCTGTCATATTCTATCGCTTATACGATAGTTTAACATATAAGAAGCTAATTGGATTTTTTTAAATAGGATGTAGTCATAATGCATCACTCCCCTTACTGCGGATTTTGCAGTGCCGTATCATATGTGTACTTGACAGTGGCGCATTATTTATCCAACATGGACCATATGATTTTCGTGAGAATTGACGGGGACAACAACGATTTGCCGTGGGAATACAGCATGAATCGTTTCCCATCAATCTTATTCTTTCCTGCAAAGAGGTACGACATCACTTTTCAACGTGAATTTCTTTTTCGTGCAAACATATTTTGTTCGATGATGAAATCTTCCTTAACACGTTGACTGCCAACTACGAGATATCTCGTAGGTTGTTTACTTACCCAGGACGCCAACTACGAGTTATCTCGTCGCTTCATCACTTGATTAAATCAAATTGGCTTCTGAGACCAGAATCGTGAAAAATTCCGTGGCAGTCAACGTGTTAATGTTCTTACAACTGAAATATTGCAGAAAGGAAGACAGCACTGTGTTTCCGTTTTCCGTTCCTATCACTATCCCGAATCTGCTGAACTTTGTGCTGGCGAATTTGGACGGTGATTCCCACGTTGAAGCTCTGACCAACATTTGCCAAGCAGGCAGTGGCGAAGCGCCGGATAAATGCATCGCTAGAACTCGATGGCTGTGCTTAGATATTATCGAGCAACTTTTGCACGACTATAGGAAGCTTCGGCGTCATTTGAGTTTCTTGGATAAAAAGACCGCGCGTAACAAGCGCAAGATCATTCTTCTGAAATTGGAACACATCAAGGACATTCATTTCATTCTGGGCTCAACCGTGAATCTCGCCGAAGATCGGAAAAAGGCGCAGCTGATCAGGGAAAAATTTTGCAAGTACTATAAAGCCGTTAAAATGCTAGAGACAAGTGACAAAGTAGAGAATAAGCACTACACATCGAACAGCACCGGACACTCGTCGAGTCCTGAACGAGAAATGAAGAGAAGTAAATTGTGATACAGATTCCGCCTTACAAATATATTAACGTACGTCCACGCGATGATGGATACTGATATTTTGGGATATCCTAGACGTTTTGGCCAATAAATAGACGCCAAATTTTACGAAGATGAAATGCGTATTTCCACGCTCTCGGGGGGTATTGGCTTTGTTTTCAAAATTTTCAAAATATGTTCATATCAAAGAGAGAAAAAGAGAGTTGAAGAAGCAAATTGAAGTATGAAGAAGTCGTGTACACAAGTGGCGCTTCTACAACTAACACAGCTTCGTGATAAAGTGCGTAACAAATCCTGGCAAATAGGGTGATCAAATATGAGAACATAGCCAATGTTGTACCGAGTATAAATTCGGGAAAAGGAAGATATTAAGATAGAAAATAATAATTCTTTACCAGGGCCGCGAAAGACTAAGGATCATTCTAACGCGAAGGATCAGGACAAATTTGTGACCTGCTCGTTTGTATTTCTATACAGTGTGCTTGTTAACGGTGCGACAGCATTTGTAAAGTTGTGTAAATATTGAGATATATATATATCATACATACATACATATATATATATATATATATATATGTATGTATGTATGTATATGTACTATGATTAAGATAGTAAATCTGTATGCGTGCGTGCGTGTGTGAGTTGGCGTGCGACACTACCATTTGTCATTGTTGAGATTTTGCTAAAAAAACAAAAAGAAACTGAATAATTAAGAAACGGCGATTTATTCAAGTGTTTCCCAAGGCAAATGGTTGCTACATCTTGAATTCAGGGACTCCGCGGTACAATGTGTAATACTTAGTCATTACATCATTATATTGTTATATCTCTCTTCGGGCCTCAACGCATACTAGTAATGTGATGATATCGCAATCAGCTGTATTCGTCATCATTCCGGCATCATTCATAACTATTCCAAGAATATCTCGGTGGTGTGCAGAGCATCAGTGTTGATACAATACTACAGAAATTTGGGAGAAAAGATGCCTCATTGCACGAGAATAAAATTGGCCGACGCGTCCCACTTATATGGAAATATATTTGTGGGATATAAACGGTAGAAGAACGTCTGTTAAAAGTCGAGGATATTATCGTCGAGATGCAAAACTCTCTGAAGTGAAGTAATATTCTGGATAAGATAGCGCAGGCCGGACGTGATCAATTATGCGGATTGCGTACGTCACACTTCCCCGGTTTTATTTATAAGGTTGCGCTACTTTATTACACGTGATGAAATTCCCGGTAAAATAACACGCGAAAGGAAACTCGTTTCTTCCATTGATACAAATTATTGCGCCGGCTATTCACTCTGTTATTTTCCACTGTAAATCTCGTTTACATATTCGAGATTCGCGTTTTGTTTTTAAGATTGATCTTTATACGCAATCGTGAATAATCAAGTGCATTCTCCGCTGGAGAAAGTGGTGCGACATAATACGATATTGGCGTGTTCAATAACGTGTTGTTAAAATTGTACTTTTGTGCCGAACGATTTTACGTCTGAATGTTGTGCGAAAATCGTGCCAAGAAACGCGAGATGAGAATAACTAATAATTCTAAACGGAATAAATGGATGTGTATCGAGGTACAACGTTTGGTTAACGCATTATTTTTCTTTTTTTATTCAAGTTTCAATGAAGCTGCATCTGTGGTATCACAACAATGCCCTCGCAAGTACAAGATGTCTCGAAAAAAATCGGCTCATCCACATCACGGACAAATGTGAGAATCTCCGAGACTCTCTCTCCGATGCTTTTATTAATGCGTCGCGCATAATAATGGGATGAATACCAGTCGTAAAGTGATTTAATTTGGATAATTGGCGAACGCGGATTGTACATTTTGGTCCTTTGCCCGTCGCTGCCATTTGTTGCTACACGCTCTCGCGCAAGCGTACAATCCCTCTCGCAAAATAGTCGATTACATACACGGAGGCGTGTGCAACAAACGTAGCATCGAAGTCGCACCGCATCGCAGTTTTTTTTTCCCCTAAAAAGCTGCTGTTTGTTGTTGCCGCCGCTGCGGTAGTCGCTGCAGCTGCGGCTCCGGGCACTTGCGCTCTCTCACAATTAAAAAAGTTCTCTCAAAATAATTTCCAACAAATCACATAGCAGCCCAATAAATACCTTAAAACATCTAAACAGCGTTATCGCCTACCGTTAAGATATATAAAAAACTCAGAAAAAGAAGAGGAAGGAGAGCAAGAAAAAAAAGAGGGGGGAGAAAAACGTTTATTATGCGCTCTGAGCTGAGCTAGCTTAAAGAATAGCTAGATGATCGGGAGGGGGAGGGGGAGGAAATAACGCGATTTGATGATTCGTTAAACCCGTAAGTATGTAATAATTAGGTACACCTGTCATGGAAGAGATCGCGTAAAAAAAAATGTGCTCTCGAGATTCTCATAAATTATAAACAAATGTTTACAATGCCGCGTGTGTGGGATCTCGTGTATATGTTGTGTGTATATATGTTTGCATGTCCGTTACGTGTACACGGCGAAGCTAAACTCTGATAGATAAACTTCTGAGCGAAAGATCTGATTTGGTCAAAAATGTCCATCGAAAACTCTTTCCGTTGTGCCAATCTTCGGTCGGCAGCAATCGGGAGAAAAGTGGTTAAAGTAACCTCGTAAATTCATGCTTCTGTGTTATATATATATATATATATATATAAATAATATATATATATATATATATATATATATATATATATAT